>NW_022146480.1:0-3965 GCF_002938485.1 Sitophilus oryzae
AATATTAACATCTAAAAAAAGGTACTTAAATTGAATTCTGGTTGTCTTGACTTGAGAGTAATTATATTGATTTAAGTCATTTTACTGACTTAACTTGCAGATCATCATGATTTAAGTCAAAAATATAGACTTAAGTCATAAAAACGACTTAAATAACGTTATATTGATTTAAGTCTTTACAAAAATGACTTAACTTGAAATCAAATGATTTAGGTCAAAGACTTAAGACTTAAATCATTTGAACTTTATGTTGAATTTGACGTAAAACTTGACAGCTCTGGAAGTGACCAATTCTCGTCGAAAAAAGTCTAGTTCAAATAAAATCTATATACGTATAATTTTTATTAGGCCAATCATACAAAATACAAACTACTTTAGCTGAGTAATAGCCTAATAAGGAGTCATTGGCATCATTATGGCATACTTCGTAAAAATTAACAGTAATATATTTATCAAGCAACAATAATACGAGTATACAACAAACAAACCCGTAAGAAAAGCAGAGAATCCCCGGTAAAGCAAACAGAAACCACGAACGCACAGAACAAGGCGTCTAGTCAGATTTTTGAGCGTCAATCGATACAGATCGATTAGTTAAATTTTTTAATATCCATACTTTGTCATAAAAGTACATACAGGGTGAGAAAAAAAATAAAAACCGATTTTTTCATTTTCTGCAATTGTTTTTGTAACATAACTTAAAAACGGCGTCAAATTGCATTTAGAATAATTACATTAACGTCTTCTAACCGTACCAGGTGAGAAAAGTGGAAAAAGTTAATAAATAAAAAAAAATATATTTTTTCCAAAGGGATTATCAACAATCAAAATCTTTCAAATTAAATATTTCGGAAACTGTGCATTTTCGAAACACAGTTTTAATGGGGCGATCTTAGAGCTACACATTTAGATACTTACTTACATTTTATTTTTATTTACACCTTTATTTTTTTTCTAGTGGTATAATTTAATGTAAGGAACAAACGCCAAAATTTTCGAAGTGACTTCCACGCTAAATCGTCACCCTAGAATAAGATTGTTCTATAGACCATTTCGATGAAACTGAGAAAACAAGGTTTAAAGTTTGAACTGGATATCTGTGAACACTATATACCTAAATGGTTATATTAGACATATAAATTAAAGGTAATATAAAAACCTATCAAACATATGTATTTATTTTACTTTTAGAAGCTTTATTTAAAAGATATTAGTGATTTTAGATTTGGATATAGAACAAATGTGTCTATTAGCTGTGTATTGAGCCGATTTTAGGGATATAGAACAAAATAAGGGGATATAGAATAATATAATACTCATTTTAAGCTGATTTATTTGTATTTCAAAATATTGAAGTGGAGACATTAAGACATTAACTAAAAACAACATAAAAAAATAAAAAACCTAAAATACAATAGCAGTACTATTCGTCTGTATTGTTTATTAAAAACTATCGATTTTTTCCGCCTATTTGTTTGGTATGTATAGTGGTAGAATAACTTAATCAGATTTTAAATCTGATTTTAAACTTTCATTGGATTATTTAAATGTTTTTTCAGCTATCTCTAGTATTGATAGTATTAGAGAACGATTGAGCAGTCAATTGAGTTGAAGCAGCTGGTTTCACAAAATTCCAAAGTGCGAGACATTCGAATTTGCTAACAAATCAGGCAATCAGTGCTTTTCAAACGAACGATTGAGCAGTCAATTGAGTTGAAGCAGCTGATTTCACGAAATTGCAAAGTGTGAAACATTCGAATTTGCTAACAAATCAGGCAATCAGTGCTTTTCAAATGAACGATTGAGCAGTCAATTGAGTTGAAGCAGCTTCACGGTATTCCAAAATGTAAAACATTCGAATTTGCAAACAAATCCGGCAATCACTGCTTTTCAAACGAACCGATTTGCCGCCTATTTGACAAAGAACGTTTAGTGGTGCAATTTCACCCGACTAAAACAAAAGAATTAATTTTAAGTGAAAACAGATACATACACTGTATGTTAGAGAGAAAGATCGAGAATAAATGGATATAGAACAATCTAATTTTTATACATAGTAACATATTTTTTGATCTGGTATTTTCGTTCCATATCCACTTCTTAGGATAAAGAACACAATAATTCTATTTTTTTTACTGCAAACTGTGGGGTGTAGCCTTAAATCGTGATTTTGGATGTAGGCCATTATATGGTTTCGCGACTTTCAAATTAATATGGATATAGTACAAAATATTAGATTTTTTTTCTTTATTTGTGAATTTGGCTATATTGTTTTTGTGGATATAAAACAAGCTAATTCTGCATAAAAAAATGGTGTAACTAACTCGTATTATCCCAAAAGTGGATATAGAACAACCTAATTCTAGGGTGATGAAATTTCAACGTTAACACCTTAAAAATTATTTAGAATCATAAAAAATAGGTCCCCTACTAAAAACATGGATTTTGGTAGCTTGACCGGACTATTAGTTTTGTTGAATGTTTTATAAAAAAGTAGACACTTTTTGAAATCCTAAACATTAAATTCAATTCCCTTTATAATTGAGGAGTTTCTGGCAAAAATCCCATTAGCCAAAAAATGGGTAAAATGAGTTTAGTTAATGGCGCTATCCGACAGTAATTTGTTAGTCATAACGTTCCTACCAAACGAATCCGGGAAAAATGCTATAAGTCAGCCCGTGCATACTATCAAAAATACCGTAAATCCGCAAGAACCCCACAAGTATCAAGTCTTAACGGCAGAAACTCCACTAGTCCGCTACTTGATGTGGTTTGGTTGTTTGTCGTTCGTAATCGTTCGAACAGTTGCTAAGAGGACTTGGTTGTTTCCACGGTTTTTGCCAAAATTCCAGCAAAAACCCCACAAATCAAACAAATTCACGCCCTTCCTAACTTAAAAAAAAGAAAAAAATAAAGAAAACTAGTTTTCTGTAATTTCAGATTATAACCAGAGCTCACACAAAAAAAAACGACAATTTAAATTAAAATGGGAGCAAGATTTTCTTAGTTTTTCCAAATTTCGAAATATCTTACTAATGGGGTTTTTGCCAGAAACCCCTCAATTGTTTATAAATCCATGCAGTTTTTAATGGAGATTTGCGTAAAATTATATCAAATATTATACCTATTATTACGCTTATCGAAATGTTAGTAAACACTGATTTGTTGTCGCTGGCCGCACGTCAATAATACTGAAGTATTTAATGGCTTTCCGATTACACACCTAACATTATAATACAATTAATCTAATTGGACTCATTTTCATCAGATCGTGTTAAATTATTTTTCCACACCATACAATTTTTTACTCTAGGGAGTAAATCTAAGAATAGATCTGTAAGGTCGCAGTCCTAAATGACGATTATTGAGAAATTCGTTCTGTTCTTGTAAATATAAAAAATCTTATGTTTACTTCTTTAGTTAAATTGGGACAGTTACAGTTTTATGGTTAGCTAATACCAATACATTGTTAAAGCCATTCGAATAAATTTCTTAGGATTTACGACCGAGATACATCAAAGAATTTCCTTAATTAATTCAAGTAAAAACAATCTTAGATTGTTACGGGTTTTTTAACACGACACTGTCTTCTCAATGAACACCTCAGTAGAATGAAGCTAAGAAACAACGGCGAATACAGACTCTCTAGGGAAAATGGGGAAACGCCAGAGCAACTCATCACTGAGTGCGCCAGGGCGACACATTCGTGTTATAAACTTTGGTACAACTGATATCGGAGATGGAGAACTAAACTCTGTAAAACCGTCTCAGATAATGGCTTTTAATTGGTTTTTGTATGATGAGTTATAACTCAGGAAAGGGGGACACAGTAGAACTACAAGGTTGCAGTGATTCCAACTGCAACTTCCCCCCTCACATAAGATATACAATACATCATTAGCCTCCCATACACCAGCGGATATATTGACCAATTTGATATGGCACGAACCAAATACACGGATAAA
>NW_022146481.1:0-3807 GCF_002938485.1 Sitophilus oryzae
GAAGAGAGCTGTTCGATATTCACTGGAACTAAACAGCAGAACTCATTGCCAGGACTTTTTTAAAAAATTAAAAATATTAACTCTTCCTTCCTTATTTAAATTTGAATCCGTTTGCCTAATACGTAAGCTTGTATCAGCTTCTCAAGAAAGGCCATCTCACACTTATCCACTCAGGAACGCGGAGCAAGATCTATATCTACCTACCCCACGTTCAGAGTTAGTTAAATGTTCAATATTATACAACTCGAAAAAAATGCGCAATCACCTGCCATTTGAAATCAAATCCATAATATCATTTTCTTCATTTCGCAAGACTTTCCACGCCGTAAATGACTTATATTTTTATAATCGAATTTGATCTTCTAAACACTGGTCTAATGTTTGCTATTACTATATAAACCAATGACATCGAAATGAATTTATTTAGAGTTCATTGATATTTACTATAAACTTACTAAATATTTTTGAATCTTATTTTTATTTTTTTATTCTTTGACAGTGTAAAAATTTATAAATGTTTATTTTAAACAGTAAAACTGACAATGTAATTTGTACAATGTTTTGTATTCTCTTTTGTTTGTTTGTTTGTTTACTTTGTTTGTTTACTTTACATTTGTCTACAAATTGTAAAATTTTTGGAGAATATAGGCATTTATTTATTTTTATTTTAAAATGTATATTTTTTACTCACTAGTTTTATTACTCTTCAAACCAGTTAAAAATATGTAGGTGGCGCACTCAAGTAGGAGATATATTGACATCAAAATTAAATTTCTCATGTCAAAAAACTCCCAGACACCAATTTTTATATTATCAATATTTGGATACTAGTTCAGAAATTATTTGGAAAAAATCGAAATAAAAGTGAAAGTTCCACACCCTGTATCTCCGAAAATAAACATTTTAGGACACATATTTATACGAACTTTTTCATTTATTCTTATCTGAAGAATGTGCTGCCAAAGTTTCCGAAATACAATGAGAACCACCCTGTATAATAAAATAAAACGCGACAACGGGATAAAGAAAATTCTAATTATTTTTCTTATTAAAATTCGTGTTTTAAAATTAACGTCTTAAGCTTTCCACTCTATTTCTTGATTAAAATTACTAATGAGGTAATTATACGAGCAGAAAAAAGAAACAGACCTGTCCTTTTGTTTAGAATTATTTTTAGTTCTTTTTTTAGAGTTTTCCTTGGATTTATATTAATGGATTTCAGAATAAGGAAGTAAAAGAATGAGAAGAATATTTGGGATAAAGAAAAGAGAAACATGATAATTTTTAATTCTGTATTTCCTCACCCTATTTAATGGTCTAAAATTATATTTGAAGGGTTAAAGTTGATTCTCACTATACCTTCCATAGCAGCTCCCTTCCGTTTACATAAAATGTTATATCATGTAAATGAATAGGACAATACACACGATCCGTTCCGTTTTCCTTCCGTTCCAGATCCTTTCCTTCCAAATTCGATACATTTTTTTGGCGGACGGACTGAAGCGTATTGGAAACAGCGTTGTCAAGTTCTTACATTTTTGTACCAGCTCGGTTACAATTTTACTGATATTTATTTATTCTTTCGAAGTGAGGGAAAAGTTGTCAAACATAATATATTTTTAGCATATTTAATTAGAAACCCACTAAATTGTTAGATGTTTATCTATAAATAGCAGCACAAGCGATTTATATGTTTTTAGATTGCGTGTGTTCTAAAATACTAAACATAAATGTGCAAAGAGTAAGTTCCTATTAATACTGCTAAATTTCCTAGAGATATGAAAGGAATTTTGTGCTTTACTGCTTGCTTGGGGAAAGTTGTTTATAGAAGTAATAGGTGAGGTGAATATATATTTTCGACCTCACGCACCAACTTAAATTGCTTCCTCAACCCCACGATATAATAAATATTAATTTTTCTTTGTTGTCGAGTAAACAGTTTATTTTAAATTTATAAATAATTATTAGTTATTTTTTATACAAGACGATAAAATGGTATTTTATCGTCGACCGAAAAGATTAATTAATTTCGGGAGAAGATAATGCAATTTTATTGTCGTGTATAAAACAATATTTTTTTCCATAGTGAGTTATGTTTTAAAAAAATATTCAGAAATTATTATTTCAAGGAATTTATTACTAGTCGAAAAAATATTGTGCTGGGTTGGCGTTGTTTTCTATGTTATTTGACAAATAAATAAAGCTGTCTCTTTAGTTGTCAGTTTAGAGTCAAGGGGCGCAAGGGGTAGTGAAGCGATACATATACCCTAGCTTACCCAAAAGTCAACCCCACCTTCACGTGGTGCACCCTGTTTACACAAACGAGGCTCTGACCTCCGAGTATATGCGGTATAACCTTATACAATCCTCAGACCTACCATCTTTCTGGGGAAGAGAAGCAGTAAACTACTACTAGCCGGCCGAGAACTAAACACTAAACACAATACTCAGTATAACAGCCTCGATGTATTAGATACTCCAATAACAGAACAGGAAATAATGGCATCCATAAAACAGCTTATAAACAACAAATCAGCTGGCTGTGACGCGATCCCGGCGGAAATCTATAAGTGTGCAAGTAAAGAACTTATTGGTCATCATCAATCAAGGCTCTCTTCGATGTCATATGGGAAAGCGGCGAGGTACCTCAGGACTTTTGCAAAGCGAATATAGTGAATATATTTAAGAACAAAGGAAGTGCATCAAACTGCGGAAATTACCGGGGAATTTCACTATTGGCGGAGGAAAAATTCTTGCAAAAATTATGTCAAATCATCTTCACTGACATATAGAAAAAATCCTTCCAGAATTGCAAACGGGTTTTCGCACCAACCGTGGCACCGTCGACTCCATATTTTCCATCCACCATCTACAGGAAAAAGTAAAAGAGCAGCAGTCTCACTTTGGGCAGTTATGAAAAGTTCGGAGTACCCAACAAATTTCTTACAGAGTGTAAAAGCCTCCATAACAACAACCAATCAAGAGTTTCAGATCATGGATAACTGACCGATCCCTTCCTGACAAATACAGGAGTTAGGCAGGGATGTGTCTTAGCGCCTCTCCTATTCAACATATTCATGGCAGCGCTCTCCATTATAGTGGACAGCAAACTGCAGTAGAGAGGATTAGGCACAGATATGACGGCGGTCTGTTCAACATAAAAGACTGAGGGCAAAAACACGTACAAAATTCATCACAGAACTTCAATACGCTGATGACTGCGCTCTAGTTGCAAATACGTTACAACAATTACAAGAAATGTTGAACACATGTACCTGGGCATACGAGGCTTTGGGCCTTAAACTAAACATCGACAAAACCAAAATCATGTGCACTCCCCCGGAAGATCATAACGATGCTATAAAAATTGGAGAAGAACTATTGGAATATGTAGCGGAATTTAATTACCTCGGCAGTTTGATTTCGGAAAAGGCCAATATCGACTCTGAAATTCAGCACAGGATTAGCAGCGCCTCAAGAGCATTCTGGAAATTAAAATGCAGGATTTTCTACAATCATGACTTGAGTACAAAAACGAAACTGGCAGTCTACCGAGCAATTATAATCCCCACCATGTTATATGGGAGCGAAACCTGGGTGCCGTACCGCTGACACATAAAGGCATTAAATAAGTTGCAACAGAGACACCTTAGACAACTCTTAAGAATCCGCTGGTCCCATCATGTCTCAAACGTATCGGTGCTTGAAAAAGCTAACTGCGAGAGTATTGAAGTCATGGTTACAAAATCCCGTTTAAGATGGGCTGGTCACGTATGCAGAATGCAAGAAAACCGTATACCAAAATCT
>NW_022146482.1:0-3665 GCF_002938485.1 Sitophilus oryzae
CCAAATTATGCTAATGAACCACGCTCGTTCCATTTGAAAAAATTGAGATATGATTAAAAATACGATTTGAGCATTTTCTAACTGGCTAACTGGCTAACTGGATAAGACATTAACAACATTAGACGATCCAATCTATTTTTCCAAGGCTCCTTGATTAATAATTAATATTTTTTAACATAGCCATGGCACTCTATAATTTTTTATTAAGCGAGAATGTCAAAAGATGACATATGATATTATGTCATTCTATTCAGAATGTCATTTTCTATCGAACAAAGTAAAAAAATATCGAGGGTGTCATTTAATAATTACAAGTTTTAGTCATTTCCGGTGAAACAGGAAGTGACTAAAAACAATTAAATAAGTCAATCAATCCTAATTTATGTCATATACTAACATACCAAATCTCGTTTTTGTATTTGAAAAAATAAAAAAGTTATAGGGGTGAGCCACTTTTGATACGCATGCGGTATGCTTTTGGACTAAATCAAATATTGCAGCATCTATGTAACGCTAAAAGTAAAAGGGTCTTCTATTTTTTGGAAACTTTGTCTACAAGGGTATATTTATTACAACATCGTTAAACAAGGAAATTAGTAAACTAATTTGCCGTCAAGGGATTCGAAATACAACCCCTCGCTTCACAAAGAAGAAAAAAGAAAACGCTTTTTAACTCGCTCTATTAAAAAAACTGAAAAAATGAGCGCCACTTAATTGATGCTTCATTTTTTAATTAACGTAAAAATAACAATTTACCGCTCTTAAAATTTCAAATTAACTTTTTATTGTGTAAGCAAAAACATAATTAACTTTATAACGTGGAAAGACTAATACGTGGCGAATGCGCAAAAGAAAGAAAAAATTCAATTTTTGAAGTAATAAAGCGAAATAGGCAGTCGTTTTAATTAAAAATTTGAAAAGTTTTCCGCTTTTTTTTTGTGTGTTGTTTCAGCGGAAGGCTAAGTAATTTGCCGTAGAAAAAATAGCGATACGAATTTAGAGAGGGCCACTTAGAAAGTTTGCAAAACGAGCTATTTTTGAAAATGAACAAAATTAATTTAATTGAAGTTTTATTATCGAAAAAAAGGATATGATATTCATTTATTTGGAAACCATCTGAGATAAAGAAAAAAATTATTTTAAAATTTTATTTTTAGATATTATTACTTTTTACGTTAATGAATAATTCATAATATGTCATTCTGAAATCAAATTAATTATGAAGTTTATGGTTGCTAGGGTAATTGTTATCGCTTCAGTGTTAAGATTAAATCACGTGACTTACTTTTAGCACCAGTGCTAAAAGTAAATGACTTTACCATTAGTGACATAATGTCACATTTTAGGCACTGACAGCAGGCGTTAAAATTACATTTTTACTTACGTTTGTAGAAAAAAATAATTTTTAATTGCATTTTTTAACAAGTAAAAAAAATCGGTACCGAAAGAACCGAGTATTTTTATTTCGAGTCCCGGTTCTTTGACGTCTCAAAAGAATACCGGTACTGGAAATCGCGGTACCGAAAGTACCGGGAATTCCCGGTTCTGAACCCTAGTATTACTGGATATTATTCAACATAACTTTATGTTCTTTTTTCAGATCAAGAACCGGCCTAACGGCCCTATGATGACGATGGACGTGTCCAAAACCGAGGGTGGTACAAAGACCGCTAACTCGAGCGCATCACCTCAAGAATGCGCTGGATGCTGCAAGCCCATCACCGAGCGCTACCTCCTCAAAGCCCTCGACATGTTCTGGCACGAGGACTGCCTCAAGTGCGGTTGCTGCGACTGCCGGCTGGGCGAAGTCGGATCGACGCTCTACACCAAAGCTAATTTGATACTGTGCAAAAGGGACTATTTGAGACTGTTCGGCAACACTGGCTATTGTGCGGCCTGTAGTAAAGTTATACCGGCGTTCGAGATGGTGATGAGGGCGAGAAGTAACGTGTACCATTTGGAGTGTTTCGCTTGTCAGCAGTGTAATCACAGGTAAGTCAAAGCTCAATAGTTTTGAACAATAATTAATTTTAATTAATTGTCTGACTATAGTAATTGTCCGATACTATAATCTAAATGATTGTTCTTCTTCAATATTAGTCGAAGGAATAGTAAAGTACTCTTTTTTAAAATTATAAATTAATTTGAAACTCCAGTTTTGTAAGATTTGTTGGACGTTTCTCTCGCCAACAAGGACAGATCGATGTCATTGTAACAGTTTCCTTTTTCGATACACACTTAACTAAAATACACGTCACTGTGCTGCCTTACTTGTACATCCTATTATAATAACAGCTAAATTAACAGTCCCCATTTCTAACACATTATTTTCATCACAATTTGAACCATTTTATTAAAAAAAAAACTTTGAAAAGCGCACATTACTTTGAATACCTTTCTGAATGAATAAATGTTGAGAATTATTGTCTCTTATCGCCACTTTACGAACTACTTTTAATCTAAGAAAATACATGTTTCCCTCAACAATTTAAATACGTATTTTGTTTTGTAACGTTTTTAGTTCGTTACATGTCTTTCATATATAATGTATGATGTCTGGTGTATCATCACCGGAGTCCGTATCGCTAAGGCCTGATAATTTACTTGACGCGCCTGGCGTAATTTTTACGTTCTCTAGTCAGCAACCCTGTTATCGTTTCACTGCTTCTGTGGAGGGCTGTCAAGATCGTTTCAAGGCGCCTCTCTGCGCTTTAACCTCACTTTTGGTCACTCGGCTTTTAGAAATGGTAATTATTTAAATCTTGCTGCATAATCTGAATCAGTTGCTATTTCGAAGCTACAGGTAAAGATGAGATATTATACTTTTTAGATTCGATATTATTACTGCATACTTTCAGGGTAGAGTTTGGGATTAGCCTCAACCTTAACTCGTATTTGGTGTTTGCTGGCACATTGGTTTTCTATGTCCTCCAGAATGTCAAATGGAAGAAAGGACAGTTTCTGTGTTTATTATTAAGCCCTCGGAAGTATTTCGAGGTAGGTTTATTTTGTTTATTAGACCTTGTTTGGTTTTAAACAAGAGTTTCATATATTTTTAGGGTCCAAGGTATGGGCAGGTGTCCCGTATAATATGTATTGATTCCAAGGTACGGACTGTGTCCAAGTTACGGATATTATCTTATGGTTGGATGTCTAAGGTATGGACGGATGTTCAAGGTACGGGCATTATCCAAGGTCCTAGTAGTGTTCCAAGGTACGGGTAGTGTTCCTATATACAGATTTCCTATGGACAGGTGTCCCATGTACGAGATACCACAGTATGGATGTGGCGTAGGCCCCATGCTGCTTCGTTCCTGTTTTTAAGCCTAGTCAATAGTTACGGCTGTATTGGTTCATGGTGTCCTCATCCTGGCCCCTTTTGTTGCATTGGCCGAGAGAGAGTACAGAGATACGAGTCCCACCTCACGCTGCTACTCTTTGAAACAGGATTGCTTTAAGAACAAACAGCTAACTTTAGATTTAATTTCTGGTTTTTATGTGTTACATTTTCAGTCTTAAAACAGTAAAGTACATCTTAAATAATATCGTACAGACTTTACGTTTAGTGGTTAAATTGTTTATGTCAGAATTTTGACAGATGAATAACCGAACCGATTCTAGAATCTACGGGTTGCAACATCTCAGATTTAACATCGTATAAAATA
>NW_022146483.1:0-4011 GCF_002938485.1 Sitophilus oryzae
AAAAATGCACATTTTTGAAAAACACCCCGTAACTCCAAAACGGTAACAGATATTGATGTGCGGTTTTCACCATCATATTTTTGATGAAAATTGAGCTCCAGACACCGATATTAGTTTTGGTCTATCTCCTATAGAAAAGGTTGTTTCCATTTAAAAGCGTCGAATTTGACCCACCCTGTACTTCTGATGTGTGTCATCTGTTTAACTAATATTAATAATATTTAATAATAAATTAGGTAAAATATATAACTTAATAATTTTATTTTTATTTAAATTTATTATAATTATATATAATATTATAACACAGTCAGTGAAATGATTTAAATCAATATAATTACCTCCTAAGTTAAGACAACCAAAATTCAACTTAAGTACCTACTTATTTTTAAATGTTAATATTAATTTTGTTGTATTATCGATTTTCTTATTACTATTAATTGATTGTAGAGGTACATATAAGAATAAAACCTCTTAAAATAAAACGACTTATTTCAACTAATTTAGTTTAATATTTATCATGACCAAATGGTGAAGGAAATTATTTTAATAAAATTGTAAAATTTCTGAATTACCTTTAATATTACTGCAACCAAATATACACCGAAAATTCATGAAGTAAAAATAAGATCATTGATAAATGAAAATTATTTTCTTCATTTCATTTATTCTACTATTAAGATAGATATGAAACTTAATAGTAAAATTTTGGTTCAAAGCGCCCCTCCGTGTTTTTAGTAGAGACTACGTTTAACCCAGCGCCTTCGCCTTTTCTGCTGTAAATGTTTTTTATGTTCATATTTGAATTCAAAGGATTTATTTTTAAAGTTACACTGATATATTAGCACAATATTAGTATATCAGAGTAACTTTAATAAAACATAAGAATATATATATTTTACAGTTAATTAGCCGACCATACCAAGGTATGGAAGGCTATTAAGATAGACAAAAAGAAGTTTTTTTTAATTTCACTCAAAATGAGTTATTTGGGTCATAAATGACCTAAATACAAAATATTTTCATGGAGTCTGTCTGTCTGTCTGTCCGTCTGTCTGTAACACGATAACTCAAAAACCGCTGAACCGATTTTAACCAAATTTGGCACAAAAATACTATGGCACCCGAGAATCTAGCCATTAGTTTTTGGTGGGGGTGGGGGGTTGGTAAGGGGGTATGGGAGGGGGTTAAAAATTTTAAAAAATCGTAACTCCAAAATTACAGTAGCTAGCGAAACGCGGTTTTCAAATTAAGATTAGGAATAATATTTGCAACAAAATTTGTAATAACGTCAAAACCAGTCAAAGTCGCAGTTTTCGAGATATTAACATATTTTAGTATGGGCGGCTATACGTGCCTCCCGGCGCCAATTCTTTTTTATTTATTTTACAAAGTTTCATGTAAATGATCCTAAGTCGACTGGCTGTCTAATGAATAGACCGAGATTTATAGATTTTAAAGCGAACGAAAAAAAATCAAACAACGAATACATACCATATATTTGTCTTTTATCTAAGATACATACCTTATCGTCTTTTGGAAACACGTGCATTTTTGCAGTTTTGTTAGTTTCTTTGCAAGATGCAACACAAAAAGAAAACGCCATTTTTACAGTTAATAAATAATAAAACTATTTCTGACTATGATATTTAAAATTTAGATAGATAGAATATTAAAAACATACCGGTATTTGCAGACGCAGGCCAAAATTCAATAAAAACCAAAATTTTTCCTGCGAAAATCGGGCTTTTTTCACAGAAAAGGTATTTTTTGATTTATCAACAATCATTGTCAAGTTGACAATATACAGGGTGTTTTCTAATTAGTCTAAAAAATTGTGGTGTGGTTCCTCATATGTTCTTAAAACAATTTTTATATAACCATTGGGTCTAAAGTACTTCCTTTCTGATCTACAGGGTGTTAAAATTTTTAAAAAAATCGATATTTTGCTTAAAATAAATGTTACACTACTGCTTTTTTAAAGAAAATATATTTTTTTCTTGACTGGCCATCCTTTTTAGTTTTTCTTGTTCATCAAACGGTTGCCGAGAAAAAAATAAATACACTTATTAAGAGCCCACCTTAAGCCGTTTTCTAACGATTTTTTATTTTTTAGATTAATTAGGAAACATCCTGTATATGCATATCACAGGCAACCAAATAAACTAGTAACCTCTAAAAATTATTTTTCCTACCACTAGCGACATACCGTGTTTTTAGTGAGTACTAAATTATTTTATCAAAATTTCACCATATAAGTTTCCAGGCAATGGTCTTTGACTTAAATTATTTTATGTCAAGTAAAGTTATTTTTGTAAAGACAAATCAATTTAACGTTATTTAAGTCTTTTTTTGTGACTTAAGTCTATATTTTTGACTTAAATCATGATTATCTGCAAGTTAAGTCAGTAAAATGACTTAAATCAATATATTGATTTAATAACCCTCCCTCCCCCCCCAGTCAAGACGACCAGAAGAAACTTAAGTACTTATTTTTAAATTAAATAAAACCACATAAAATGAAAACGATTTATTTCAACTAAATTTAATTTAATATTTATCATGACAAAATGGTGAAGGAAACGATTTTAATACAATGTATCACAGATAACACATTAATCGTGTTATCTGTGAATGTATGTAAAATTTCTGAATTTTCTTTAATATTACTGCAACCAAATATACACCAAAAATTCATGAAGTTGTGAAGATAGGATACCGTACGATCCAAAAAACAGTAGCCAGTTGACTTAGAAATTGGAATTCAATGATTTTTACCATATATATTTCCATGTAGATTCATATAAAATGACAATGATCTTTTATTAATTATTAGAAATATAGACCAACATAAATAATACCTTATTTATTACCTCTGGCACATTTTAACAGATGATACTGGTTTCCGGGTTCGAGCACGACGGAGCTCCTATACACAATACTGAAACAGTTTAACAAAAAAAAATTACTTAAGTTGCTCACTTACTTAAATGATAATCTGAATGACATATCATATATCAACTAGTGACATTTTCGCATATGGTTTAACTGAAAATTGTGACATGCGGTTCGTAACGACAATTTGACTCGGAATACCAAATGTGTGGTACCAAATTATTCGTAAAAAAATGCTTTTTCTAAATATGCTAACGATCCACACTCCTTCCATTTGAAAAACTTGAGATACCTATGATTAAGAATAAAAAAAATAATAAATTGGCACCTATCAACTTTTTCCCCTGGACCCTTCATATATTATCTGTGTTATTATCCAGTATAATATGAAACAAATATAAAGTTAATTAGAGCTCTGATTAGAGTTTTTAGGGGTTTCTTTATTTAATTATTCGTTATTATGAGTTAAAGGTCATCGTTATTTATGTATGAACACGCGACTTTAATATCACAAAGAATATATTACATAAACTAAAAATGATGTAATCATTTGATTACAAACAAAACCATATAATATTTACTAGCATTAAATTTTAATTCAAAAATATTTATAATATTAATACATAGTCATTATTATTCAAATTTAATGAATGATAATATAATAAATAAATATTCGTTTTAACTTGACTTAATATGTCGCAATTTATCAAAACAATAATTAAAAATCATAAGCCTATTTAAAGTTGAAGTACAATCTAATGTAAATTAATTATCTAAAAAGATTTTATTGAGGTTTGGTACAAAGTTGAAAATACAAAATTTCAATGTCAGGAGTCTCGTTATTCTAGACTTGAAAATAAAACATATATTTTTAGCTAGGTACCTGTTATTTAAATTTCATATTTTGTATACCAATATAATTACACATTATCGCGTTAGTTTCATAACCATTAAGGGACTTTAAGAATATCTATATTATTTAACAATATCTGAAACAATAAGACTTGATTATCCATAAAAAGTTACTATTGTTTTTGTTTACATCCCAACAATATATAGTCCAGTCGTTCAGTGTTACATGAAGTATCAAAATGATCTCTAATGACCTTTAAAAATCGT
>NW_022146484.1:0-4772 GCF_002938485.1 Sitophilus oryzae
TTTTTGTCGTATCCACTCATTTTTTTACGGTCTCCCTTGGTTACTTCCAGCTTCCAGCATATTTTGTTCCATTGGGCGTTGTGCAGTTTCTTGCAATTTCCTTATAATGTCCATTGAAAGTGTCCAGGTTTGCACGAACTATTAGTTCGTCTATTACTTTAGTTTTTGCTAAATGCATTTTGAGACCTACTTTATTACTGGCTGTATTTAGTTCGTTAATTTGTGTTTGTATTTCTTCAGGACTCTTGGCTATTAAGACTATGTCTTCAGCGAATGGTGGTTAAGATATTCTCCATCCACTTTTAATCCTTTGTTGTCCAGTCTAGTTGACGCCGTTGACGGAAGCTTTCTTCTATATAAATTATACACAACAAATAATTTACAGCAACATTATCTTATCGTGAGTCACTCTGTATACAGTTAATACAAAACAATTTTATGGTTTATGCATGTAAATGGGAGAAAAAAAAACAAAACTGTTGCAATTTTCTACTATAACAGCAAAAACAGTAGAGCTGGCAGCCAATTTCAATTTACGGTTTTTCCCTCATTTTCCTCCGTTCGCATTAAGCTTTTTTCGCTCATTACGTCGAACAATCCGTTCTCTTAGCGTTGCCGCACAAAAACGCCACTTTCTGGGCCCTTAGGGCACAACCCAAACGAGTTCTGGATGGCATATTTAACGCTTATTTCGACGAAAACCGGATCGAAACACAGCGACGGAGCGGTTATTGGCGGTATACGATTTTTTTGACCTTGAAGTTGATCGCCAAGAAAAAAATCGAACGGATTACTATCGCGAGGCAACTTGATTGATTGCCATTTATGATATAATTTAAACACCAATTGTTGTTTTATTATTAAACATAATCGTAGTCATACGTTAAAGAACAATTTATACGTATTTTAAGCCACGTTCCAATGGGTTTAAGCTAGGGTTGATGATTATTTTTTAATTTGTTTATAATTTTTACTTATGTTTATTTATGTTATGTCCTTTAAAATCAAAGAAGCGATTGCCATACATTACTAACCTCTACAGATGCATGAGTAATATATTTATTTTTATTAGATTGTATTAAAAAAGCCTCTTTTATTTTTCTTTTAGAGGCTATCGCTTCTTTCATTATACTTTTGGCGTTACAAAAATTTATCCTGTGCCCTGTGTCCCATGAATGCTGACAAATCTTAGATTTGTGAAACTCGCCCTTTCTTAAATAATCTTTGTTCTTTAATTCGAACATTTAAGGATCTAGATGTTTCACCTATCTTACTTATTTTTTTCGCTCGAAAAAAGACTTTTTTGAAGAGATGAATCCGCCACAAAGGAATAGCCATTTTTTCCAATAATTTTAGTTGATTTTTTTTTAAATCCAACCGCTTTGCAGCTCATGAGTCTGGGAGGGCTAGTGGCAAAAATTTAAGTAAAGCACTAGGTTTAAATTCAGTTTACGATGATACTTAGTGGTGCCATTTTGATTGCTATTATTAATTTTTTTGTGGCAATTATATTTTTTACCTCATTTTAATTTTTTTATAATTTTTTTCCTGGGAGGGGTAATTACCCCCATTATCGCTCCCGTACGCCCCTACCTTCTTGCTTGGCACGCTCATGTTTTTAGCAAATGCCCGAGAAGAAACGTGTGCATATACCATATCTAATCTCCGTTATTTAACGAATGCTTTTCTCCTGTTTGTTTTGTATGGCCGAAAGGCAAGAGTGGCTGTCAGTACAAGCCTTAATTCAATTTTTAGAGCTTACACGCTCGTAAAAATAATCTCTTCTGTATTTGTTTATTTTAGTTAGTGCCGAAATAATCTAAACCAACAGGCATTAACGGCCAAGTACAAATTTTCACTTGAGCGCCGCGTAAACACGCGAGATTTGTTTACTTTAATTCGACAGCGGCGTCCATAACATTTTTGTGTTATTTTTTTATTCTTTTAGAGAGAAGAGTTTAAGTGAATTAAGGGGGCTAATCAAACCAAAACATGTTACTAAGAGCCAACTATACAATTCATTAAAACCTTTACTTTCATTCTTTATTTACCTAGTTAAATAATTAAAGTTGGGGGTTGGAATCTTTGGTGTTACAACAGCAAAATAAAACATCTGAATCATCACAATACACCAAAACACTTTTACTTTTCTATGGACGCGCGTTTCGCTAACCATGTTAGCATCATTATTAATTCATTGAGTTTAAACATGGTTAGCGAAACACATGTCCAGTGCAAAAGTAAAAGTGTTTTGGTGTATTGTGGTGATTTAGTGTTTTATTTTGTAGTTGAATAATATAAAATGCCATTTTCTTAACATTAATAAAATATAAACAATATAGTAATTGTTTTTTTTTTGTTTTAGGTAAGTTCACATTGTTAAGTTGCCGTATGATGGTGTTAATCAATTATTAAAAACATTGTAAGTATATAGATTTTATAAGTGTTAACATAAATCCTATAATTTGATCCTAAAGTTTTTTGCTTCACTATGCGGGATGTTTTTTTCTTCACCAAAGTAAATTGTTCTCATGCTGGCACGTTCCTCGGCCATATTTTTATTGAATATGCATTCTGTAATAACGTAGCGTCGGATATAGTTAGTCGTGCGAAGTAATTGTGTGACGGTGGTTCGTTGAACCGAAATTGTTGGCAGCGTATTCACTTAACTCTATTTCCTATTGGGCGCTTGTACGCGGGTATGCCCTCGAATCGGACAGCCAGTAATTCTCAATTAGGACGTTTCATCGCCGTATCAATTTAAATTTCTCCATAAGGACGTCCATTTCATATAGAAAATATTGATAAACAAGGTGTCTCAAATTGGAGTTCCATTAAAAAATCTTAAAAAACTCATTTGTATTCAAGGCAACTACATCGAAAATATCGAAATTTTTAAAAAATATCGATATTTGTCAACATTCCTAAGATATAGCCTGTATGTCCCGATCAATTTAATTTTTTCCATAAAAGTTATTTTTTCTAAATTGAAGCTAATTAGAGAAGACGTCGATGTATGTCCGTATTCTCGGAAAACAATGAGGTTATTTATTGCTCCGTTGTTAACATCTATATTTGCAGGAATTGGTTTAAATAACACTCGTTTGGTTTATTTGTAAACATATATTTTAGCGAGCATCGATTGGAACAAATGAGAGTAGAAATATTTATTAATAGTACTAAAGCAAAAATATTTACGCATTTTCTCTATAGAACCGAGAACAGATACGATACTTATTGTTTTTTCGAAAGTTTGTAGTTTTGTGAATATCAAAATAAATAAGAAAAAATGTGTAGGGTGTCTAAAATTTGCGCTTCATCATTGAGATCTCGGAAACTACAAGAGATATACGAGGTCAAAGTTACCCAATTTGGTGCTGATCAAAAGGCCAACTTAAAAGTTTAAAACTTACGAATACTTCTCAAGATTTTTGGGAGAAAAAACCTGGATATTTAGAACTTCATTTTTATTTTTTACGACTCTATTTGAATAGATATATGCTTGGTGCATTCTCCGCTGGTGCTACCACCATCGCAACCAATTGTTACAATAAAAGTTGAAAATTCAGCCATTTTGCAAGTTTGCCTTAATTTTTGACAGAAAATTTCTTCCATAGGGAAAATACCGCGTAGTACTTTTTACAACGATAACAAAACAATTATACATATCTCTCAACGTTGTCAACATTTACCCAATTTAATGGTGTCCTTATATTGCCTATTATTCAACTTATTTTTATTTATTTATATATTTTACAACATGTGGCAATCGCGCTAACTGCATTTTTCAAAATCACTGCTATCGTCCAGGGAATGCTAGCATTCACTAGTAAAAGTTGGTTTCAAAAATAGCTGTTGAACTTTTACTGCCGTAATCTTAGCAAATCAGTGAATGTGAGCTTTTACTAGTAATTGTTAACAATCACTGATTTCCAACTTTTACTATAACATATACAAATACACGGGTTGAAATAGCGAGTTAGTAACGAAAAAAGTTTATATGAAATAAAAAAGTGTTAGGAAGTATAATTTGTGAAAATTAGAAAAAAATAAAAAAGTAAATATTTTTATATCTTCCGAAGGTCTAACTTCTATTATAATTTATTATTGAAGCTAATAAAACTTTTTAGATGAGTTATTACGGTAGCGAGCATAGTTTTACGCATGGGTTTTGCTAGTGGGAACATAACTTGGGCTATAGAGAAATTTTTTGAAGGGACAAAATTATAATTTTAATTTTAGAAGATATTCATTTCAAATTATATTTTATCTTCGCATAGTATATGTCTACTTAATTTTTTGATTATGTTTTTCATTCACTTTGTTTACTCACTTGTTTCGTCGAACTGCTTGAATTCATTTTTGCTTTTGATCAAATCGATTTGAGAAGCTGTGAAGTTATAAAATGTTGATTCGGGAGAGTTGAATTATTGAATGTTATTGCATCCAAGAACTGCGCAGTTACGCCCTCCTTTACACGTTAAACTTTTTTTCGGCAATTTTATTAACATTTGAAATTGTCAGAACACAACGCGACGTCCAGCTCGAGTTCTTTTTCACTTAATCATCACAAACTTCGTACGTGAATGTTTTATAGTTTCAATAACTGCACTAGCAAAAAACTAAAATACTTAAATATTATGACAAAGCCACGATTTCCATATGATCAACATCGGAACTGTGTGAAATACATAGCGAAAATTTCTGATTTCTGCCGTAGGGAGCGCTGCCGTCGGAATTTTTTAAAATCAACTGAAATGCACCAAGCGGCC
>NW_022146485.1:0-4840 GCF_002938485.1 Sitophilus oryzae
GATAAAAACCGCTACAGGAACATCATAGTCACTAATCCCTCTTCAGGGAAACGGACCAAAGAGAGATAATTTTTTAACTTTAATTTCTTTCTCCATTTATGTAAAAATACCTAGTCAGTTTTACATAAAATAACATAATCTCTAAATGTTCTTTATTTATCGATACTCTCTATGCTATACTTTGAAGCTTTCAACAATTTAAGTACTCTCCACACATATACATCATAATCCATATATAATCTATTCAACTCAGAAAGCATTCAGCGTTCTTCTTCTCTATCCCGCCCTAAATTTTGCATCGCGTCAGCCCCCTGACGGTCAGTTATTAGAACTGTGTACTTCCGCCGGAGCGGCTATGCACTCACTTCCGGTTCAGACGCCCGGAAGTTGCGTTCACTGTGCGGCATCGGTGATTTTTACACTCCGCCAGCCACCACTTTTGCTCTTAGAGCTGCCGTTGCTGCTTTTCCGGTGTTTTCTCTATGTGTGCAGGTGACACGTGTAAAAGAAGGAGGTTTTTCATATGGAAAAAGAAAATATTTATATTATAAGTTTTTTAAATTAAAAAATATTCCTTATTATGCCACAGTGTTTTAATATATCAATATTTTGATTAAAATTATACAGATTTTCAGCCATATAGTTCCAATATTTTCTTTGTTTTTTTTTAACAAATAGCAGCAATTTCCTCAGGTAAAAATATACCTAAAACATGTTTAAAACGGAGTTTTAACACTTTTAAACAAATATTTAAATAAGTTTAACACAAATAACAAATTATTGAAAACTTTCTACACATATAAAAGAAAAAGACAAGAAAAAACGAAAGAAAGAGCGAAATAAACCTATTTAGTATCGTTTTGACCTGTTCCCATTAAAAACCGAATAAAACAAGATATATCTATCTATTCTATGGCCTTTCTTCCGGCCTCTGATATTTTATTTCCTCCGGCCCGTCAAATATTGACTCTATATCCCTAGGGATAGAGAAAGGACGTATAAAAATGTCTCTGTGTTTTATATTCTGCCCGTGAACCGGCTCTATCCCGTTCTTTTTATATGTGCGAATTAAATAAGTTCATCAAACAAATAGAGAAAAGTATTTTTTTGACACACACCTACGTATTCTATAAGTAAACAATATAACCAATAACATATTGGTCAATAATTGAATCGTTTTTTTTTTCTCAGTCGTTTTATACAGGTACAGACGAAAAGTTATTACTCTTTAAATAAACCAGTTAAAAATCAAATTTTCCATATCAAAAAATTCTCAAACACCAATTTTGATCCAAATATTGACGTTACTTCATAAATTATTTGGAAAAAATTAGTTAATATAATCTAACCCTATTTGTAGAACACCAACTTTTTACATTATTTGCCTGCCGGAAGAAAATCCAAGATTAAAGAAAGGAAACTAAATCGTATGAATCCCTGACGACGGGCGCCTATTCCCTGCAGGTATCTTCTAAGCTCTTCTAATTAAGAAACGTCGCGTCCGAGATAACCGGGGCTATAAGTGAGAAGGCGGCGGCCGCTTAATGAAAAGTTCCAGAAAAATTGGGAAAATCTGCCGCCGTGAAAAGTGCAGCCGTGACGCGCCAGACGAATATTTCATTACGCTAGATAAGACCTGGCGATGAAAAAGCAGATTTTCTTTATGTCCTTGCGATTTTTTAACGTCCTTAATGAGACAGAGTTAAAGGATGAATATATTTAAATTTAAAAAAAGACAAAATTCGGCTTTAATGACAAGCCTTCTTCTTCTTTATGTGCCTTGTACCCTTGTTTATATATTCTTAGGCTTGTACTCAGTAACCATCGATTCAAAGTTAGTCAAAGAATGAACGAATTAGGCATAAATAAAGATAATAAAGTCGTCCTACTCTGGGCCCTCTACACCAAGGGATAGAAAACAATGAAAAAGGAAAGGATCTAGCTAGAAAAGCTAACTCTAACATCTCTAAAACTGTCTAAGGTACTGGCGTTCGTCAAAGTCTGAGACTGTATGGTAACTCAAGAAAGGTATATATGTTACAGTGAAAGTCGGAAATTCAGTGATTGTTAACATTCACTAGGAAATGCTAGCAATTACGCATGGGATCAGTGAATGTGGTATTGGTAATTACAGAGATTTGTCGATTTTTCCTAGTAATTTCTAACATTCACTAATGAAAGTAACATTTACTAAAGATTGCCAGTAAAAATTATTCTACTGTACAGGGTGGGTCAAATTCGACGCTTTTAAATGGAAACACCCTTTTCTATAGGAGATAGACGAAAACTAATATCGGTGTCTGGAGCTCAATTTTCATCAAAAACATGATGGTGAAAACCGCACATCAATATCTGTTACCGTTTCGGAGTTACGGGGTGTTTTTCAAAAATGTGCATTTTTAACACATCGCTGTAACTTTTTTGCTATGGAAAATTTTGTATTTCTATAAAAACATTTCCTACCTTTTTACGTAGAATTTAATAGTTTAAGTATAATTTTTTTAAAACTAATAATTTAAGAGTTATCAACAGAAAAATTGATTTTCTATTTGGGACACGCTCTATATTTTTAATTAACTGAAAAGAATTTAAAATTACCTTTCCAAAAATATAGCACACTTGATATTTTGTTATAATCCTCTTCGAATACAGAATTTTTAAAAGTTCACCACTTTTAACCAGTAGGCTTTGGACCCCTTATTGATGATATGCCCTTAATGGAACTCGAAAACATATTTTTCTAGCAAGACGACGTACCGCCTCTGAACGCTTTTTTCAACAAACAAACAAATTTTTGCAGCCAATTTCAAGAATAATTGAATAGCTAACCAAGATCCCAGCCGTTGGCCGTCGAGGCCGCCTGACTTAGTGCCCATGGATCTAATCCTATGGATATATTTGCGGAAGCATAAAGGTTCCTTATTCTTCCGTATAATCTAGACAACCATTAGAAATACTTAGAAGTTATGAGAGGGTATCTTTCACCCCCACTGAGTTAATGAATTCCGCGAGAAAAACTGCCCCGTCTGTCCATAACAGAAGACGGTCGATACGTCGAACATCTTTATTTTTATTGTTATTAGATATAAATAGTTAAAATGTGTTAATGTTGGTTAAATATATTTTAAATTGTTATAAAATTCTGCATCTCTCATAGCAAATTATTTTCGTTTTAATTGATGCTCACAGCTAGAATTTTTTTGCATTACAGCCGGTGCCGTTCACAGCCTACTTATTTAAAGCGGGCGAATTTTTATATACTCTATAATCTCGAAGAGGAATCGAGCAAAATATAAAAAATAAAAAAAAAAAAAAAGAATAAATAATAAAAATAAATATATAAATTAATATTTTTTTGACAAAAATGTTATATTTGACAAAAAGTGTGTTATATTTTTGAAAAGGTAATTTTAAATTCTTTTCAATAAATTAAAAATATATAGGGTGTCCCATATAAAAAATCAAATTTTCTGTTGATAATTTTTAAATTATTAATTTTAAAAAAATTATACTTAAACCATTAAATTCTACGTAAAAAAGTGCTTTGCGAATGTTTTCATATAAATACAAAATTTTCCATAGCAAAAAAGTGACAGCGGTTTGTTAAAAATGCATATTTTTGAAAAACACCCCGTAACTCCGAAACGGTAACAGATATCGATATGCGGTTTTCACCATCATGTTTTTGACAAAAATTGAGCTCCAGATACCGATATTACTTTTTGTCTATCTCCTGTACAGGATGGGTGTAAAGAATGTTGGTGGAAGTTAGAACAAATAAAACTTTTAAGAGTATTGGATCACTTCAATATTCAAGCTGATCCACATATTTTAAACTTACAATTTACTTCTTTAGTATATTTATTAAAAATTATAGAAAATAACGACATAACAACCTTCCAAATATTAAAAGGGAAACATAGTAAACATTTTAGAGCGTATAAAACAATTTAAAAAAAAACATTCATAAACATAAGATTACTTGTTGGTACAAGGTTTTTTTTAATAAAGTTCTTAATCGTGGACAAAATAAAGGTATGCCCGAATTTTCTTCAAAGGGAGTTATTCTTTTTTTCAAACCTGCTACTGCAAGCATATATCAAAACCTTTAATAAGTTCATAGTCACTAGGTTCCTTAATATTTTTTCTCTAGCACCCTTAACGTTTGCTATGACTTCATTATATTCCAAAAATGAAAAACAAGCACTGTTACATTCCTGCGAGCGCCTAGTTTACCTTAATTTTTCACAGAAAATTTCTTCCATAGGGAAAATACCGCACAGCACTTATTACAACGATAACAAAACAATTATACATAACCACAAAAAAACAAAGCGAATTTACGCCAGATGTGTGTCATCGTTGCCAACGTTTCGCCCAATTTAATTTTATCATTATATTGTGTATTATTTAACTTATCCTTATTTATCCATATGTTTTACGACATGTGGCAACCGCGATAACTAAATCTTTAAAACACACTGCTATCGTCCAGGAAATGCTAGCATTCACTGGTAAAACTTGGTTTTAAAAATAGCTGTTGAACTTTTACTGGCGTAGTCTTAGCAAATCAGTGAACGTGAGCTTTTACTAGTAATTGTTAACAATCACTGATTTCAACTTTTACATGATTGCCTTAAAGATAATATTTTATACATTTCTTTACGTCTAGCGTTCTTTTTATTTTAATTTCGACATAAGGAGAATAAAACAAGCGAAACGCCGAACATAACTCTAACAGACACACAACAGACAAAAGGCAATTGTTCCCCAAAGACCGAAATAAAATTTATCCTTAGCTCTCTAAAACTGGCTGCGCTATTTTATTGTTTTCGTGTTG
>NW_022146486.1:0-4858 GCF_002938485.1 Sitophilus oryzae
TAGCTGCCTTAACCGGTGAAGATTGGTCTGGACAAACAGAGGGGTGTAAAAGAACAGGACTCATCATGGATAGACTATGAACTTAGACTGAACACAATGATTTTACTTCAAATAAATTTGATCTTGACTCAGTTGCTGACCCCTTCGTTGCTGACCCGGTTTCAGCCTGGGGAAGTATCCACTAGTACTTATCCAATGTAGATTACTACTATTACCAAATTACTACTATTACCAAGTACTTATCCAATGTAGATTACTCTCTTAACTCACTACTAATCCGAGATGAATTAGAACAATTCACAAGATATCTAAACTGTACAGACTTCAGAGATTCGTAGAATTTAAAAACATGAAAAAAACGTCGGGATGCAATATTTTCAATCAAGTACAATATAAATAATCTAATTCCACCTAACAAATTTCACCATTGGTTTGGAGAAAAAAATCTTAACTCTAAAGTAGACACAACAGATATTGAGGAACTACTTGAACGCTCTCAAATCGATTCTGTAGAAACATTCCTAATTGTTTACCATTTTGTGCTCAACTGGTTGGGTAAAGAGATACAAAACCCGGATAAAAGTAGATGTAATAAGCATACTACGTTTATATATTACGTAGCCCGGAATAAAAATAGTTCCATATCCTAATACATTCCGCAATCCATGTACGAGTATAACCCAAATAATTTATTTTATTTTTTTATTTTTAACCCATGATTTACACATTGGGACAGCAACTGAGCAAATTCTGCGTTACTGAAAATCCTGAGAGAACACCCTGCTGGTATTTTACAGGTAGAACGTTTATATATTACGTAGCCCGGGCGCATCTTAAAATGGGGACCTTATTTTATAGATCTGTACATTGTCACATTGTCATTGAATGCAATCAATGATCAGGAAGTAGAAGAACTGATTGACACCTTCGACATTAAGCGTTTATCTCGAGATTGCATAGCGTCTTTAATATACCACAATCGTAATTTCGGATTCTCCCTCTTCTTGGACGAAAATGTCCTGATGGACAGGAATACTTTACTAATGTGTAAAGACATATATGTAGCTCGTTCCCAAACCCTCTTAGCTATGATAAATCGGGTAGATGGTACATTTACACCAACAGATTGGTTGATTATAAACCAAGTCTATGAGATGGGGGACCAGATTTTGAAAAATAAAGGCAATTTCAGCTACAATGCTTTAAAATTAATTGAACCCATAGCTTCTCTTTGTTTAGCATATCTATCACATCAACATCGTCCTTTAATTTGTTTGGTTACAACCTATTATTATATTATAAAATTTCAAACATCAACAATCCTGATCTTTTATTGACAATTTTCGCGTCATTTCGGTATTGGG
The DNA here is from genome assembly GCF_002938485.1 of Sitophilus oryzae. Taxonomy (NCBI): domain Eukaryota; kingdom Metazoa; phylum Arthropoda; class Insecta; order Coleoptera; family Curculionidae; genus Sitophilus; species Sitophilus oryzae. The sequence goes on from NW_022146486.1 coordinate 1,365, forward strand.
GACATCCCTATCTCGAGTACACAGACCAACCAAACCTTACCTAAGCAAATTGATGAGAACTATGCTTCAATGTTGGGAAGTGACTTAGCTTACATAGTGCTAGAATCCAAATCTAAGGAAACAAAGAAGTGGTATGTGGATATTAAGAAGGTCCCAGAAGGTCATCCTCTGAAGAAGCACATAAAGGAAAACACATGGTCAACACCTAAGCAGATCTTGGATTTTGGACCACATTGACATAAATTGCCTCTTCTTCCATGTTTCGATATTCCTGACGTTATAGATCCATCTCTCATATATGCAGATAAAAGCCACTCTATGGATCGTACTACTATTTTAAACCACGTACGGTTCAAAAGCAACACCTTAAAGCAACTTTCCTAAATTCTCCAGCCACTAATTGGAAATAGTTTCTCAAAACAGTACATGAGGAAAGGTTAAGCTCCGAAGATTTGGTAATAGGGTTAAAGGGGAAGGAGAGAGAAGTCAGAGATTTTTTTCATCAATGTCATGGAAATTGAGGGAGTATTTCGTAGTCACCGAGTATTTAATAAAAACCGTCTTTGTTCCTTTGTTTCGTGGTTTAACTATGGCTGACGACCTAAACACAGTAATCAAAATATTGATGGATAATGCATGATGGATAATTCATAATTTATCACCAAATAGGAATGTGGAACCACTGTCAAATGTATATATTTGTGAAAACCCCTGTTTTCTGATTGGCTATTAGAGAAGCGCCCCCTAGCGGACATTTTTCAAACTTGAAAATAATTTCCAACGATTTCTCTTGGTCGATTTACTTAGAATTAGAATAGAATTTTTTCCCAAAGTTATACGATAACTAGTTTCTGAGATACAGCCGGCGTCCATTCTTAGGCCACCCGGTACAATGTATATTGATTCAATGCATGATGTACATTGATTCGATGTACGATGTACATTGATTCGATCTGCGATGTACAGGGTGTGGTTTGCACAAACCTGTGCCACTTTTTTGTGGAAGATGCCGTAAACAAAATTTTCATAGCTCTCTTCGTTTCTGAGCTACAGGGTTTTTTTGAAAATGTTGCAATTTGGGACACCTCCCGTATCTCTCTCTGTTATTGTTAAAGCTATCAAGAAGGTGAAAGCTGTTTATTCTAGAAGTTTTTACGTAGAATACAGTGACGTAGTCTGTTGTTCTACGAAAAGAATATTTTTAGAGATATGAACCAAAGTTATGTTTTCTTAAATGGAACACCCTGTATATTTATAAATTATATGATCTGGCTTACCATAGGATTCTCAAAAATATATAACACTCTATATTTATTTTCATTATTGGGAATTCGGAAATATTTAATACTTGTTCCTTTTGTACAGTTCTTACATGTAGCCACGGAACAACTAGACTTTTTAATGATCGTGGACGAAACACAATAAACAATTAATTAAAAACTCGTCAATGCACAATAAATCGTAAAAACTGTCAGAAAATATGACCACCAAACTAACAAACGCCAACGTCATGCAAAGAAGCGAGATGATATCGGGCGCTGTCTGCCAGCCTACGTCACATGCGCGAAAGGAACCAATTTACGCCGGTCGAGGAACATACCGTTGTGAGTTTACCGTGCTTATGACATTGAAAAACTTATTAAATCAATTGGAGGAAAAGCTGTTATTGGTGGTGATTTTAATTCTAAATCTCCACAGTGGGGAATGCCTTTCACGGATAAAAGAGGCCAAATTTTATACAGATACAGATAGTGGTAGAGTGGATTGCAGCAAATAATCTTCTAGTCGGTAATACAGGAAATGCTCCAACTTTTCGTAGCAACAACTATACATCTATCCTGGACTTGACAATAAATTCAGATGATATACAATTATTAAACTGGAAGGTAGATGAAACAGAATCCCTTAGTGATCACTCATATATCACCTACACTATTGCAACCAAATCATATACCCCAAGAGTAAACTGTGAAAACAACAAAGAATGGCAAACTGAGAGACTGAATAAACAAAAGCTGGTAAATACCATTAGATTTATTGAACTAGATAACAATAGCACTAGCGTGAAGGGCTTTACTACAAATCTAGCAATGTTATGTGATAAATCTGTGCCGAAAATGAAAACTTGCAGAAGAGGACAGCCAGTATACTGGTGGAGTGAGGATATTGCTAAATTACGTAGGGAATGCCTCAAATTTCGACTATATTATACTAGAAAATATTTCAATTCTACCCTTGAATTTCACTAGATTCGTCAATTGCTTGCTTTCTTCCCGGTTTGAAACAATATAAAAAGGTTGCGGATCCAAGAGTTGTTTGTATAATTTGTCGTAATTTTCTCCTCCTTTTTTGGGCTGAACTGTATTGTAATTTAGATGAATATTTGACAAGAGCCAACTAAATATATCTCGAGATATTGATGATGAAATCATCAATATCTCTCATTTCCAACTTAGAAGACCAGTAGTCTTTGTAGCTGGACTTCCTATATAGCCCTATCAACCCAGATTGATACCTACACTCAACCAAAAAGTAGCGTAAATATAATAAAAAAAAATAATTGAGACAATGAATCTGGTCGTTAAAATCAGTCCAACGTACGATTTAATTGTCTCAATGAATATTTTATATACGTTAATAAACATGTTTATTGGCTAATGTAATGTTGTTACTTGTAGTTACGTATTAACTTCATTGTTTTTATGTCCTGTATTTTATTAGGTCAACGATGATATACATTGAAATGATAAAAAAAATATTAAGCCAATGTACTACATTCATTGAAACAGTGAACTATATTTATTGTTTTGATTAATCTCTTACATTACTTCAATCTTCATTGGTCAGTAATCCAATGTACATCGAATCCATGTACATCGTTCATCGAATCAATGTACAGGGTGTCCCATTTTAGTTGAAATCATATGGTATCTCCGTTGTTAGTGAAGATAGAAGGGTGCGGTTTGCACAAACCTGTGCCACTTTTTTGTCAAACGGAAGATGCTGTCAACAAAATTTTCATAACTCTCTTCGTTTCCGAGCTACAAGGTCTTTTCGAAAACTTCGTAATTTGGGACAGCCCCCGTATCTCCGTTATTATACATGATATCGAGAAGGTGAAAACTGATTCTTGTAGAACTTTTTACGTAGAATGCAGTGACGTAGTCTGTTTTTCTACGAAAAAAATATTTTTGAAAATATGAACTAAAGTTATGTTTTTTCAAATGGAACACCCTCTATATTTATAAATCATATGATCCGCCTTGCTATGTGCTTCTCAAATATATATTTCACTCTATATTTATTTTCACTATTTACTGCAATATTTAAAATATATCATTTTCTTATTAGTAGGCCGTGATAAATAACAAAATCAAAATGGTATTTACTAATTGACATACACATAATAAAATTTTATTTGGGATTGTTATATTTTACTTTTGAACTGTTACCACTGAACCTCTGAATATATTTTTCTCTTTTTTATAACGGAA
>NW_022146487.1:0-5422 GCF_002938485.1 Sitophilus oryzae
AAATATTATTACTATTAGTTATAATTATTATTAGTCCTACCTACAGAAAATTCAGATAAAAAAATAATGGAATTTAAGATAATTACAAAAAGACCTAATTTTAAAAAATTTTAACATCCTGTAATTTTAAAACTATGCATTTCCACATCTATATTTAAAGGAAATTTTTTCATATTTTTTTTTATGAGGAACCAATGAGTACTTATTTAAAATTATCGCAAGTTAATGATATTAAATTTTTTTAAAGGTTGCTATTAGATTTGGATCAAAGCAAATTAATAAAATTGCGTTTATCTCATCAAGGAGGCCGAAATCGACAAAATATGAAGAGACGACTTTTAATCAGCCATTAAACGACTTCCACTATTTCTCTAACAATCGAAAAAAAAGTCAGTGGTGTACGTGCTTTTTTTAGAAAAATATTCTAGTGGTAAACCATATATGTATGCATGTCTCTGGTGAATATGGCGCCAGTTTTTAGCGTTTAAATATGTCGCATTTATAGTAACATTTACACCCAAAATTTTATTGGAATCGAAAAAAGCACATGGAAGAAAATTATAATAAATCGAAAAAAATTTAAATCTTTAACACCCCGTAACCACAAAACAAAGCAGAATCGGGCCTACGTTAATATGAAAAATAAATCTTAATTTGACGTGAAGAATCTCCCCATGAGAGATGGCACATGTTTTTTGAAACACCCTGTATACAGTTTGCTAAAAAAATCATGAAAATAGGACTAAAAGTAAAAAAATATAAAACTTTAAACTTGCGTTTTTTTGCATCTGAGTGTATAACTCTTAAAAAAGTAGAAAAAATACTTAATTAAAATCAATTAATCCAAAAAAAGACTTAATTAAAATTAATCCAAATACACGTTCACATTTTACAATCAAAACAACACTAGTGAGTGTTGTTTTGATTGTAAAATGTGAACGTGTAAACGAAATTTTAATTGTATTTGTCTGATGATGCTCGTATATGAGCGAAACTCGTGTAACAGTTTAACATTGTCTAAACGTTGAGACCGAGACTTTGAGTCTTTTTTCTACTTTTTTAATTTGAACCAGGTCTCTTTGAGAAAAATGGATGCCTTCTTTAAATCTTATTAAACTCTCTGCGTATAAAATACTCTCTAAAATAACATTTTTTCTTTTTGTAACCTACACACTAACACAAAGGTTACTGCTTCAAAGAAAGGATTTTTGCCGGCCATCAGTCCATCTCACGAACTTTCAACTTATCAAATGACCGCAATCCATTAGGTAAAGGTCGAGAGAATATGTTAAGTGGAAGTAGGTGCATTTTCTAACCCCACGTTCGTTCCATTTATATCGGAGTGATTTGTGAAATATGCGGACTCGCTTTTGTCCGGCGAGAAGATGAACATCGTTTTTGTTAAATTGAACGGGTTGCAACAGTTTCGATTTATCATTAATCTCTCTTAAATTGTAACTGCTTCTATACAGGGTGAGTTTCCTACGATGTTCTCTACATAAGGTATCTCGAAAACTACTGGATATAGAGAGTCGGTTAAATGGGGAAGAATTGCGGTTTTGTGAGGTCAAGAATATGGGCCTTTCAGATTTTTGAAAAAAGTATATGGCTTACAAGATATTCTAAGCAAACTAGATATAAAAAGCAAATTTCGGCTATTTTAAAAAAATATAATAATTTATACGAAAAAAGATCATTTAATTATTCTAAAAATGTTAGGAAGTATAATTTGTAGAAACTCTAAAAATAAATATAAAAAACTAAATATTTTGATATTTTCAGAAGATCTAACTGATTATTTCAGTTAAAAAAAAACTTTTTAGATGAGTTAAACTACGGTAGCGAGCATAGGTTTAATCACTGGTTTTGCTAGTAGGGCATAATTAGGGCTATTTCGGCTATAACGAAATTTTTTAAAGGTACATAATTATTAAAAAAAAAATTTAAAAAAAAATGGAAAAGAAGATGTGGTGGAATGGGTCTACCAATCGGGGACTCTATGCTCTATACTCTTCTCTTCGCCGATAACCAAGTTTTGATAACGGGAGATCGAGATGATGCTAGCTACATGCTGAGGGTGCTTGAGAAAGAGTTGGAACAATTTGGATTGATTGTAAATATGAAAAAGACCGAATACATGTCTGTAGGAAACGACAAACATAGTGATTTGGATATTGGTATGGGCAAAACAATAAAACACTGCTCCAAATTTAAATACCTTGGAGTAACTCTTTCCTCAGATGACAAAAGCAATGAGGATATATCTAATAAAATTGGACAGGGAAGAAGAATAATTAGGGAACTGAACTCTCTTCTTTGAAGCGATAGAATTTTAAGAAGCACGAAACAGATGATGTACAACTCTATCTTTGAATCTGTTTGTACCTACCGATCGGAGACGTGGGAACTCACAAGGAGAAACAAGGATATATTACTTGCACTTGAAATGGACTATTGGTAGTAACAGAACATCTCGCCTAGATCACGTAAGAAATGTTTGTATAAGAGAGGAAATGCAAGTAAATGGTACTATCTTGGATACCATAGAATCCAAGCGATTGCTATGGTTCGGCCACCTTCAAAGAATGGATGATTTAAGAATACCCAAGAGAGTATGGGACTGGATTCCAGTAGAGAGAAGAAAACGTGGAAGACCAGCAAGAACATTGCAGAATGATGTTCAGGAAGCCATGCTTGAAAGACAACTGAGAAATGGCGACTGGTGGGACCGGAATTTATGGGAGTCGAGGAGCGGGAAACGACACTAGTCGTAATAACACCCGCATGCATATATATATACATAATTTTTTTTGTCTCGTTTCTTTGACCTGTATACTATATATTTTTTGTTTTCACTCTTGGCTTTAGGTCGTTGGGGTTGCAAAGATGTTTCTAGATTTTGTTCATTATTTTTTTATTTTATGACGACGTTTCGACAGTATATGTCTTTTTCAAGCCTCTTGAACGTAGATTCTTTCAGAGTTAAGATTTGTTAAACTGGACAACACAATAACACATATTACTATTGTTTTTAATTGTTTTTGGACATTACACTTTACTACGAGCACGTACGTATTTCCTTGCCGATCGCTCTGTATAAAACACATTCATCGGTTCAATACCCGATATCTTCGGGATGTAGACATCGGGTATTGAACCGATGAATGTGTTTTATACAGAGCGATCGGCAAGGAAATACGTACGTGCTCGTAGTAAAGTGTAATGTCCAAAAACAATTAAAAACAATAGTAATATGTGTTATTGTGTTGTCCAGTTTAACAAATCTTAACTCTGAAAGAATCTACGTTCAAGAGGCTTGAAAAAGACATATACTGTCGAAACGTCGTCATAAAATAAAAAATAATGAACAAAATCTAGAAACATCTTTGCAACCCCAACGACCTAAAGCCAAGAGTGAAAACAAAAAATATATACATAATTATAAATAAAACATTTAATCACTAGTTGATTAAAATAAAAATTATTGCAAATTATATTTTATCCTCTCATAGTATGTCTATTTAATGTAACGAGCACTTTGTTTACTCACTTGTTTCGTTGAACTGCTTGAATCGATTTTTATTTTTGAAAAAATCGGTTTAAGAAACTATGAAGCTATAAAATGTTGTTTCGGGAAAGTTGAGTTATTGAATGTTATTGCACCCAACAACGTCCTAATTGCGTTCTCCTTTACATTTTTTCGGCAATTTTATTAACATTTGAAATTGTCACAACACAACACGACGCTTAGTTTGAATTCTTTTTCACTTATCTTGTACTACCCGAAACAGAGTTACATTACACAAACCTCGTACTTGAGTGTTTTATGGTCTCATTTGTTTGTGTCATATGTCAAAAATGACATGCTTTAGAAAAAAGCGAAGGACACAGTCTCTTTAAGAATGTGATTATCTACAACATTTCTCTGAAAACTTTTTGTCTAAAATAGATTTTAATGGAATTAGGGAGCATTTCTAAAATAGCCGCAATTTTGGAAATTGGAAAATAAACTTTTTTAAAAATCCGAGAGGAGCATATGTTTGTCCTAACAAAACTGCAAACTCAATCATATTCAAATCTAGAATGCCACTTTATCTAAAACCTATACATGCGAAACCTGGACGCTTAAGGGACATTATAAGAAAACTGCAGATCGCAAAACGCTCAATGGAACGAAATCTGCTGAGACCAAAAAATATCCTGTGGGATACGACAAAAGACCCAGGTAATTGATGTCCTCAACAGAATCAAATCCCTCAAGTGGCAATGGGAAGGACCCCTGGCAAGAAGGACGGACAACAGATGGGCCACAAAAATTACAGCATGCTACCCATGAGAAATTAAGAGACCGAGAAGAAACCAAACCCCTGAGATCAGTGACAATATATGTATAATAGCGCGGTGTATATCGGGTTGCATAATCGTAAAATTTATATAAAATAATATTTAACAATAAAATTATAGTAAACATGATGCAAAAATAATAGTTATTTGCGATAATTTATGAGCTAGCACACAGAGGTCGTTGCCAGGAAGTTTGACTGTTACATAACTATATAAATGTATTTAATGTTAAAAATATTTATAATTTTAATTAAATTTTACTAAACCAATTTTAAAATTATATCTTTTGACTTCGTTTAATTTTGCACAGGCATTGTTAAATTTAGTGGAATGTATGTGTTTCATCTAAGTAATAAAAAAGCAAATCAGATAGTAGCCGGTCTTTGATGATAAAAAAAATCGTTAAAACGGAAAATTACCTGTGTAGACCATTTCAACTGGATTTATTGGTAATTTGCTTAAGCCGATGTAAATTTCGTGGAAAGTGCCTCTGCAATTCGTATCAGATGATAACTTTGTCCGAAATTTGCGAATGAAAGCGGCGTTCATAATTTGTTTGTATACGAGAACCATATCTTTGCTTATTCGATTATTATTGATCTGCTTTTCAAAGGGATGAATTAAATTATTGATCTGAATAGGTAATTTTAGGTAAATTTAAAGTAAGTACCGATATATTTCTATATTCATAATTTACAAGAATGCATAAGAAATTTTTTGTTCATTTCAAAATAATGCCAATTCATAAGATGCATCTTGAATAATAACAACAGAAAGTCTCAAAATAGTGTGCATAATAAAGAATAATTTGGCAATTTCTAAGTGATTTCTTCTGTGCGAATGATAGAGTATATAAGTAATTTTTTCTGTGTGAATGATAGAAAATATATTTTTTGTTGTGAAGCTTTTCATAGTAATGTACACTTTTGCAATTAAGCGTTTTTTGTAGTTACTTATACCAATCTCTAATAGTTTTCGAGATAAAAAAATAAAAAGTTTATATGATAGGGCAAAAATAATATGTTCAGACGACAATTTACTAAACAGAGATATGAACTAGGGCTGTAACGAGCACTGT
>NW_022146488.1:0-5091 GCF_002938485.1 Sitophilus oryzae
ATCTTTTTCAGGGAGAAATTTTTCCTCTAATTTTTCAAAACTATCGATGTAATTATAAGGAAACACACCTTTTTGACGAATAAGTTTAAAATGTTCCTCATCATTAAAAAATTTTCTTATTTCTATACATTGTTCATCTTTGAGGGTATCTGAAAGTTTAGATAAAGAAAATGATAAGAATTGAAATGAGTCGATAAATCTAAGTGATAGATTCTTTTTTTTTAAATTTCTTGTATGTTTATCAAAATAATTGTCTACATGAATATGTTTTTCAAAGGAAATATATTTTTCTTTATTTTGTGGAATTACTGATATTTGTTCTTTATTTGAACACATATTCTTTAAAAATAGGTGGCTGTCGTAATTACGTAAGTTGTGCATTATAACTGGAATAAAATTAGGAATTTTATAATTTATATTACACAAAGAATGAGCTGGTCCTCTATAGTTGCCTGTAATGTGACAATAATCGGCAACTTTATCCCCTAAAAGTGGTTTATCACAAATATGACATTTTGTGGCATTGTTATGTGTAGTTTGTTCTAATTCAGTTAGAGTATTCATTTTCTTAGGAGTCTTTAAAAATGTTTGATATAAATTTAACGCATCTTGTTCTAGAGAATTTATAAAAACTTTTTCACTATCCAAACCTCTATATTTTTCAAACTTAGAATATGTATCATCAAATGAACATTTGACATAATACGCAAAAGAGTATGGAATATGTTCAAAATTTTTTACAGTATATGAACTATTTGGATCTTCTACATTTTCATTATTATTTAATGGTTTTAAAATACATTCAAAGTCTGCATAAATCACAAAAGGAACTTCCATTTGTTTTTGATAATTTGTATATTTTAATATATTTTCATATGCCACATTTCCATATTTATCTTTAACTAGTTCTTTAGAAGGTAAATTAATTTTAACATGATCACAATCATAACTATTATGGTATTGTAATTTTTGTTCTGTATCAAAATATTGCAAACATCCTTCACATAAATATTTTCTACCATTGTGTTTGCTAAGTTGTTTAGAAATTAATTTAGAAAGATCGGAAATGTAGCAATAATGAAGATTTCCATCATCATCGTTTATCAATAATAAATTAACATGAATATTTTTTTTAGCATTTGTGAAATGTAGAGGACCAATTATTTCATATTCTTCATTTTTAGAAATTTTATTATAATATTTTTCTAAACCGTATACATTAATAGAAATATTGTTTTGATTTTCAAATTTTTTAATGTTTTTTAATGTTATTGGAAAATCAATACCTGCAGTGTTCAAAACCGTTGAATAATGAGGGTATGATGATGTAACAAAGTCAACACCTGTTGGAGGATGAAGAGCTGCAACTATGGACCATGCGAAGCAGTAGTCATCGTTATTTCTTATGTTAACTACAGCTTGACGTCGTACTATTTCAGGAGGTAGTTCAATAAATGATGATGCTCTCAAAGGATTGAATTTATTAATGTTAATTTCCAAATGAATAAAATTAAGTAAGATCCATCCTGAAACCAGAAATAAAAATTAATTACATATATATTTTAGATTAAAGTTAAACACTTACCCGAATCTTTTTCTGCAAACTCATCTGCCTTATTGTCAATAACTGTTACAAATTCTTCTATCAAATCCTTTGTTTCGGCACTATTGCAAATGACTTTAAATGGAGTGTTGAATGATTTTACATCATGATTATCAGTACTTGGATTATAATAATAGCCAAAAAGCTCCATATTAATTTTAAGGCATGTGTGTTTTCTTAATTGATCCTCAAATATACGAAGAATCTTTTTTTCCAATTTTATAAAGTAATTTTTAACATTTAAGATCATCTCCTCCATAGATAATCTATATGTTATTATTCGTTCTTTGAATGCAGATTTAATAATTTGTACTCCAGGTTGTTCAATTATTTTAGAATTATTTTTGTGTGTGTTTGATCGCAGATGACCAAACCATAAATTTTGTGATATTGACTCTTTGCATTCTTCACAATATTTCTCTATAAATACAATTATTTTGTTAATTTCAAAAGGTTATAACATAAAAAATCTTACTTTTTTCTTCAGGTGTAGACGTTGTCAACCATCTGTTTAGAAAGGATGATTTGTTGCAGGCACTTTTTAAATGGCGAGATAGGTTGTCTTTACGAGTAAAGTTTTTTTTACAGGATGGGCAAATAAACATCTTTCAATTTTATTCTGTAAATAAATTTATGGTTTTATTATTAAATTTTATTCTGTTATATGAAAGGTTAAATTTGGAAAAAGAATGTATAAATATAATTTAATTAAAAAAATAAATGAAAAAATGTAAATATTTAATTAAATGAATCCACTAACGTATCAAAACATTGTTTTAAAAGTTCTAGTTCTTCAGCATTTCCTTTATCAATTTGAGTTTTTTTAAACTAGCAATAAATTAATTTTTTGATTCATTTAAAAAAATATTTACCTGTAAAAAAATATTTACCTGATTCTGCCGAAAATCGATCTTTTGTCATGTGATTCCCGATTTTCACAAAATCTCTCTGTAAAAGAAAATATTTATAAGACTAAAATTGTAAAACAGTGAGAAAAAGTCTTACCCTTTTTTCAGCAGACTTTCCAAGCCATCAGTTGAAAAACTTGACTAGTTACAAGCTACTCTCATATGATGTTTAAGACTAAAAGATTTAACACAAGATGTATAATTGAACATGTTGGTACTTTAGTTCTATAAAAAATTCTATGTTACAACTCATTATTATGTTAATTTGATGAACTTTAATTTTACTCTAGTTACTGTTGGTTGTGATTTTCTACTGTTCATGTATCCATGGTGAATTAAATTTAGACAGTCAGTTTTGTTAGTGTGTTTGTTGTCTGTTTTGCGGTTTATCTGTTTGTTTATTTTTATTGTTGGTTATAATTTACTATTTATGTGAATTAAATTATTTAGACAGACAGTTTCGTTAGTGTGTTTGTTGTTTGTTTTGCGGTTTATCTGTTTATTTATTTTTATTGTTGGTTGTATTTTTTTACTATATATGTGAATTAAATTTAGACAGACAGTTTTGTTAGTGTGTTTGTTGTCTGTTTTGCGGTTTACCTGTCTGTTAGTGTTGTTTGTTTGTTTTTATTGTTGGTTGTATTTTTTTACTATATGTATGAATTAAATTTAGACAATTAGTTTTGTTAGCGTCTTTGTTATCTGTTTGTTTGTTTGTTTTATTGTGGTTGAGTGTTTGTTGGTTATATTTTTTCTACTGTTTATGAATATTGAATTAAATTTAGACATGCTGTCTGTTTTGTAGTTTATCTGTTTATTAGTATAGTTTGTCTATTTTAATTTTACTGTGGTTAATGTTTAGTTGTGTTTACTATTATTTATTTGATTTGTCCATAGTGGGATTACTGACTGTTTTTTTATCTTTTTTGTTAATCTATTTATCTGAGTGTTTTTATATTATTTTTATTTTTTTATATTATTCTATTAATTATAATAGAATATATGTTATACTATTATATATTATATACTATTTTAATGTTTACTACGAGTTAAATTTGAAGAATGTTATTTTTATTTTAAATTAAATGTAAAATACAATTAAAACTGGACAAGTTTTTGAATAGAAGTCTTAATTTTATTAGATGAATATGTAAAACTATAACTTACCAAAACTATAGATATTAACTTTAACTAACACAAATAATGTTTATCAAAATACCCTTAATTTTATTGCAATGGGTGCGAAATTTACAACCAAACCATCTGACTGCCTTTGTCTTTTATAAGCAACTGGTCGACAGAGGCGAGGTCGATCTGAGATTATATCTGCAGGTATCTTGTTCTCGGTTCTCTCTGAGATCGTTGAACCTGTGATACTGGTTTTATTTTTTAAATTTTATATTTATATTAGAGATGAGCAATGTTTTGAAATATCAATCGGTTTAATCGGTTTTGTGTTAAATCAATAGAATTTTTACATGATGTGAAATAAAACTGCAAATATTTATAGTCACATTTATTTTAATCCCCTTTTTATACTCTGGACAAAGTAATATCTAATTATATCTTTTCGAAACTGCACTAAATATTTATAATGTAAACCACATAGTGGACACTTAGTTGTCATTTTTGAATCGTAACGTACATCATTCCATGTTAATATACAGTTTAAGCAAAAAAAGTGTGAACATGTATTTGGCACACATGTTTCGTAGCAATCAACCATGTCTTGACAAATAGCACAAAACAGTCGCTTAATTTCTTCTATATTTTCTTTTGTATATTGTTCGCAGGTTATAGTTTCTTCTTCTTCCCTAGGAGGAGATTGTAATATACTAAGTATAGATTGATGTTGAATAGTAAAACTGGTCTGTTGAGAGAGGGTTTGTAAATTATTTTCTTCGGCCATTCTGAACTAATACTTTTAGTGGCTTTTACTATATATGACTAGACATTGATATAGTGGGAGTAAAAATAAGTGGGGATAAGAATATCTCTGTTTCTTTATATCACCCTATCTTCCTCGTTGAAGAAAAAGTAGGAATGAATCGACATATTTTTTTAATATCGATTGATATCGATAGTTATTATCTAAATAGAAAGACTTTTTTAATATAACGAAATATCGAAAAGTAGAATATCGAAAAGTAGAATATCGATATTTCTGTACGTCCCTATAAGCGAACAGTTCAATGCCGGCTAGGACCGCTGTATCGGAGTAGGGGGAGGAGGAGGAGTTGAAAATAATTTTAAAATTGAAATCAGTATTTAAAATACATTGTTACTATAAATAGCATACTAATAAATCAAATTACAGGAATCTATATTTGAATTAACGGTTTTTCCCACCAAAAGTTGCAATGTTTCGCCACGTTGATAAGAGACGGTGCTACCGTCTACATCTTACCGCTATATGGAGACAGCGCCGAAAGACTATTGCGATATGATCCGGATGGTTTGGGCGGCTCGATGAAAGATCTCGCCGTGTAGCCTCACCAATCCTTTTGATTAATTAAAACTATTCGATGAAAAACAGTTTGATGGAAATCAGTATATTTTTGTATCAGCTTTCTAACTAGT
>NW_022146489.1:0-2844 GCF_002938485.1 Sitophilus oryzae
CAATAAACCTAAATATAATTATTCTCTAAAATAATTAGGGAAGCCAATAATTGACCCCATTAAAATTTACATAGGATTTCCTATATCCCGTCCGACGATGGTATTCCATATACCCGGTATGGTATTCCATATACAGATTTTATTCCAAAAAAAATCTTTATGGGTATTTCGCCACTGCACTGCAAGAAAATCTACAAAATAAAATAGTTATTTTTTGTAAATCTTCTGCGTTAAACCGAAACGGACACTGCTTGTCAGAAGTTATGTTTACAGTTATACAAATTTGCCAACAAAAACAAAGAAAAAATGCTTAACGTTTCGGAAAGTTTATCTCTTTCCGTCGTCGGAAGCAAAAAAAATACAAATAATAAAGAAAAAACTGTTTAAAATATTTAAATTCAACTATTCGAGAACACTTTACTTTTTTAAAACAGATACGTCTGCAAGAAACCGTTGACGTTCTGTTAAAATGACATTATATCAAGTTAAACTTCAAAATTGACAATTACCACCTGACAAGCAGTGTCCGTTTAGGTTTAACGCAGAAGTGTTTACAAAAAATAACTGTTTTATTTTGTAGATTTTGTTTCTTACAGTGCTGTGGCGAAATACCCATAAAGGATTTTTTTGGAGAGATGAATCCGCCACAATAGGTATAGACATTTTTTACAATATACAGGGTGTAAAGTAAGTAAAAATAAGTAAAAAATGCTTCTTTTCGGTTATACAGGGTCTCGAAGTTTCATTTTTTATTTCGGTTTTTTCCAAATAATTTCTGAACTATAGTAATCAATATTTAGATGAAAATTGGTGTCCGGGTATTTTTTGACACGAGAAATTCGATTTCAAATTCACCCTATATAAGAACAATACTAAAACACTAAAATTATGATACTTAACACTACTTACATTGCTTTTTTGCCCGCCCTGACAGCCGTGAAATCAATTATATGTGCTGGTATGATCTCTAACAGGAAATGCAGTGTCCGAAATATGTACTTGTTATTGGTAAACCTGAAAAAGTATTTCCACAAGAGTTTTTCCGAGCCTACTTTCCATCCTTGGTAAGTACACAGTACCAGATGTTTCCATAATAGAGCATTTGTGTCGGATGTAGTATAATTGAACACTGGTATGTCAGACAAGGACCTAAAAAAATAGAAATACTATTATTTACAGAACACTTCAGCTATTAAGTACTTATATATTCTAAATCTACATAAAATTTCCTACAAATACGGAAATTTTCATAATTTTACCACCATGTTTACTATTTTTCTAAGAGCCTTGAAAACTTAGCTAAAAATTATAAATTTTTCGACTTTTTTCCATTACATAAAATTTGTCGATTTTGGTCAGGTCACTGATTTTGATAAAACTACTGTTATTTACTAATTAAAAGGCGTAGAATACGAAAATATATGCTATTTTGACCTTACGAGTTCTGTATGACTTGTAGGTAATATTTTTAGCTACCATGAAAAACCGTTCGAAAACAAATGTTCGAACAATCCAGTCTAAATCTACGTAAAATTTCCTACAAACACTGAAATTTTTATAATTTTACACCTTTGTTTAGTATCTTTCTAAGAGCCTTGAAAACTTACAAAAAAAAATAAAAAAATGTTACCTGTCCTGGGCTGTTTTATATGATGAAGCTATACAACTGTTGATAACGTAATCTACTGGGACTAAATCTGCCCTGCCTTCTGGATTACCGATCATTATATGTAGTAATCCGATTACAGCACCTTGGATCAGACCTACTGGGCCATATATATTATCTATCCACGATCTTATAGGTTCCTTGACTGAAGCAATCACTACAAAATCATTAAAAAAAGACGTAAGTCAAAACGCCAGTCAATATCAAAGACTGCTTTACATATATACATTGTCAAAAGTTTTTATAAGAATATATTACTCTGGAAAAAATATCCTATATTTGAAAAACTGTAACTAAAGGAAACCATGCACATCAAGGCAAAACTGCGCAGTCCAAACTTTAAGAAACAACTGAACTTATATGGCTACTTTTATAAATTTTTGTTATTCAACATTTTGTAATTATTTCGTACATTTTAATATGTCACATAAAAATAATGGAATTTAATTTTTTAATGTATAAATTACCTATAGATGGCCGATATACACAGGCAGGTATGCCTAAAGCCTCTTCTCCGACTACGTGCTCAGCAATTTGTTTGGTGAAAGCATAGGTGTTAGGTAAAGGTCCCAAAAGACTAAAGAAATAAAAATAAAATTGATTAATATCGAAGAATAATTATTATTAATTTAATTTTTAATAGCATAGTCCATGTTTATACTGTTATCGTCATTCAGTATTCCAGTTTTGTTGAATCAAAAAATAGGAAACTAATGTTACTATAAATAAGTGTTACGTTTTTTTAAGAAAGTAATTTTAACTGTTAGTTTAGTGTAGTATTAGAAAAAGTTATAAAAGATGCGGGAATCAACAGAGAGGGCCTTCTGTATACAAAAAGACACCAATGCTTAGCAGATGATTTAGTTATCTTTGCAAGAGATCGGAAAGAGCTGATGTCGGTGACCAAAAGACTAAAAAATCAAGTGCTAAAAGTAGGCTTGGGCGCGGTCTCTTCAGTTATAAATAAATAACTTTTATCTAACAAATAACCATCTAAAAGATAAACAATCTAGAGCACAAATATGGATATAACTTTTTGAATTTTTCATACAAAATAATCCAATAGATAACAATTTGGAGGACGGGCCTACGGACCGGTAGACCCTCCGTAGAGAAAGTGTTGCCAAAATAAGATATACAGAAGTGAGATGGTTATAGAAAAAGAGCAATACGTAACT